>NC_051156.1:20846601-20891747 GCF_013339745.2 Dermacentor silvarum | reverse complement strand
CTGGACCAGAGACACTGGAGTATACTTCCTGTGCTCGTGCCCCTCACACTCTGCAGAGATCTCGAAGCTGACTTCCGTGCTCTTGCGCCTCGGCCTGCCTGATACCGCTTCTGAAGACTAGCTTACAAGGAGAGAGCGATGTCTCCTTCTACGCCAACGAGTCGGTTGCTCCTGGACTGCCGACCGTAAGTTCAGCAAGTGCAGAGCAACCTCTCCGGTCTGCTAGGCACTGGACCAGAGACACTGGAGTATACTTCCTGTGCTCGTGCCCCTCACACTCTGCAGAGATCTCGAAGCTGACTTCCGTGCTCTTGCGCCTCGGCCTGCCTGATACCGCTTCTGAAGACTAGCTTACAAGGACCTCGAGAGCGATGTCTCCTTCTACGCCAACGAGTCGGTTGCTCCTGGACTGCCGACCGTAAGTTCAGCAAGTGCAGAGCAACCTCTCCGGTCTGCTAGGCACTGGACCAGATACACTGAATATACTTCCTGTGCTCGTGCCCTCACACTCTGCAGAGATCTCGAAGCTGACTTCCGTGCTCTTGCGCCTCGGCCTGCTGATACCGCTTCTGAAGACTAGCTTACAAGGAGAGAGCGATGTCTCCTTCTACGCCAACGAGTCGGTTGCTCCTTGACTGCCGACCGTAAGTTCAGCAAGTGCAGAGCAACCTCTCCGGTCTGCTAGGCACTGGACCAGAGACACTGGAGTATACTTCCTGTGCTCGTGCCCCTCACACTCTGCAGAGATCTCGAAGCTGACTTCCGTGCTCTTGCGCCTCGGCCTGCCTGATACCGCTTCTGAAGACTAGCTTACAAGGAGAGAGCGATGTCTCCTTCTACGCCAACGAGTCGGTTGCTCCTGGACTGCCGACCGTAAGTTCAGCAAGTGCAGAGCAACCTTCTCCGGTCTGCTAGGCACTGGACCAGAGACACTGGAGTATACTTCCTGTGCTCGTGCCCCTCACACTCTGCAGAGATCTCGAAGCTGACTTCCGTGCTCTTGCGCCTCGGCCTGCTTGATACCGCTTCTGAAGACTAGCTTACAAGGAGAGAGCGATGTCTCCTTCTTCTACGCCAACGAGTCGGTTGCTCCTGGACGCCGACCGTAAGTTCAGCAAGTGCAGAGCAACCTCGCTCCGGTCTGCTAGGCACTGGACCAGAGACACTGGGTATACTTCCTGTGCTCGTGCCCCTCACACTCGCAGAGATCTCGAAGCGACTTCCCGTGCTCTTGCGCCTCGGCCTGCCTGATACCGCTTCTGAAGACTATCTTACAAGGAGAGATCGATGTCTCTTCTACGCCAACGAGTCGGTTGCTCCTGGAGCTGCCGACCGTAAGTTCCGCAAGTGCAGAGCAAACTCTCCGGTCTGCTAGGCACTGGACCAGATACACTGAAATATACTTCCTGTGCTTGGCCCCTCACACTCTGCAGAGATCTCGAAGCTGACTTCGTGCGGCTCTTGCGCCCGGCCTGCCTGATACCGCTTCTGAAGACTAGCTTACAAGAGAGAGCGATGTCTCCTTCTACGACGCCAACGAGTCGGTTGCTCCGGACTGCCGGACCGTAAGTTCAGCAAGTGCAGAGCAACTCTCCGGTCTGCTAGGCACTGGACCAGAGACACTGGAGTATACTTCCTGTGCTCGTGCCCCTCACACTCTGCAGAGATCTCGAAGCTGACTTCCGTGCTCTTGCGCCTCGGCCTGCCTGATACCGCTTCTGAAGACTAGCTACAAGGAGAGAGCGATGTCTCCTTCTACGCCAACGAGTCGGTTGCTCCTGGACTGCCGACCGTAAGTTCAGCAAGTGCAGAGAACCTCTCCCGTTCTGCTAGGCACTGGACCAGAGACACTGGAGTAATACTTCCTGTGCTCGTGCCCCTCACACTCTGCAGAGATCTCGAAGCTGACTTACCGTGCTCTTGCGCCTCGGCCTGCCTGATACCGCTTCTGAAGACTAGCTTACAAGGAGAGAGCGATGTCTCCTCTACGCCAACGAGTCCGGTTGCTCCGGACTGCCGACCGTAAGTTCAGCAAGTGCAGAGCTCTCCGGTACTGCTAGGAACTGGACCAGAGACACTGGAGTATACTTCCTGTGCTCGTGCCCCTCACACTCTGCAGAGATCTCGAAGCTGACTTCCGTGCTCTTGCGCCTCGGCCTGCCTGATAACCGCTTCTGAAGACTAGCTTCAAGGAGAGAGCGATGTCTCCTTCTACGCCAACGAGTCGGTTGCTCCTGGACTGCCGACCGTAAGTTCAGCAATGTGCAGAGCAACCTCTCGGTCTGCTAGGCACTGGACAGAGACACTGGAGTATACTTCCTGTGCTCGTGCCCCTCACACTCTGCAGAGATCTCGAAGCTGACTTCCGTGCTCTTGCGCCTCGGCCTGCCTGATACCGCTTCTGAAGACTAGCTTACAAGAGAGAGCGATGTCTCCTTCTACGCCAACGAGTCGGTTGCTCCTGGACTGCCGACCGTAAGTTCAGCAAGTGCAGAGCAACCTCTCCGGTCTGCTAGGCACTGGACCAGAGACACTGGAGTATACTTCCTGTGCTCGTGCCCCTCACACTCTGCAGAGATCTCGAAGCTGAGCTTCCGTGCTCTTGCGCCTCGGCCTGCCTGATACCGCTTCTGACGACTAGCTTACAAGGAGAGAGCGATGTCTCCTTCTACGCCAACGAGTCGGTTGCTCCTGGACTGCCGACCGTAAGTTCCGCAAGTGCAGAGCAAACTCTCCGGTCTGCTAGGCACTGGACCAGATACACTGAAATATACTTCCTGTGCTTGTGCCCCTCACACTCTGCAGAGATCTCGAAGCTGACTTCCGTGCTCTTGCGCCTCGGCCTGCCTGATACCGCTTCTGAAGACTAGCTTACAAGGAGAGAGCGATGTGTCCTTCTACGCCAACGAGTCGGTTGCTCCTGGACTGCCGACCGTAAGTTCAGCAAGTGCAGAGCAACCTCTCCGGTCTGCTAGGCACTGGACCAGAGACACTGGAGTATACTTCCTGTGCTCGTGCCCCTCACACTCTGCAGAGATCTCGAAGCTGACTTCCATGCTCTTGCGCCTCGGCCTGCCTGATACCGCTTCTGAAGACTAGCTTACAAGGAGAGAGCGATGTCTCCTTCTACGCCAACGAGTCGGTTGCTCCTGGACTGCCGACCGTAAGTTCAGCAAGTGCAGAGCAACCTCTCCGGTCTGCTAGGCACTGGACCAGAGACACTGGAGTATACTTCCTGTGCTCGTGCCCCTCACACTCTGCAGAGATCTCGAAGCTGACTTCCGTGCTCTTGCGCCTCGGCCTGCCTGATACCGCTTCTGAAGACTAGCTTTTGCCAAGCAGGTACCACAGCCTGGTCTTTAGGGCGCTCTTAGAGTTCCTGGAAGCAACCCTACTGAAAAACCCCGTATTCCCCATAACTCCGATATCCAATAACATCATATGACATTTAGGAAAAACTGGCTTTCGTATGGGATCCTATATGTTTCATATCGGATTATTGGATATGGGAGTTATGGGGCATATGGATTTTTCAGTAGGGAACGACGCTGTCGTGCTAGCTTAGGAGCGTGCTATGCGAACACTGTCCTCGGGTCTTTGCCGCGAACGGCCATTCCTTCTATTCTCTTCCTTTCTCTCCCATTCTTCCCATTATAGGTGCTGAGCCGTGCTCTCTGCAGGGAAGCAGAAGTGACGCCTCTGTGCTCTATGAAACCTCTCTTCGCTGCTGAGCCGCCGCGGTGGCTTAGCGGCTATGGTGTGGCGCTACCAAGCACGAGGTCGCGGGATAAAATCCCGGTTGCGCCGGCCGCATTTGGATGAGAGCGGAATGCAAAAAATTCAGTGTCATTGCACTCTGTGAAGGTGGATGACCAGCGAAGCTGTGTATTTGGTGATTTACCGTGGCTCTAGTGAAACGTTCCAAGTTTGTGGGATCGGGGCCACATAAACGGTTCGCATGCGCGTGGCTGCCAGGGTGAGCTACGTCACGTAATGAAGAAGCAAACATAAGTTCCTCCGAAAAGCGCGGCATAGTGCACAAGGTTTTTTACGATCCCGAAGTTTAGAAACACCGCCATCCCGATGTTTCTTAAGACGCCACAAGGTGGCGCGAACGTCGCCATCCCGACGTTCCCATACGACTCCACAAGCTGGCGCGGCGCGTCTGAAATTGTTTTACGATCCCGACGTTTTCTACGACGCCACAAGGTGGCGCGACGCGTCTACTTCCGGCCTGTTGCAGGACGCGATCTCCTGGAACCTAGCCTATGAGAGCGTCGCTGCAAAACGCCCGTGTCCCGTGCTTTGAGGGCACGTTAATGTTGGTCAAACTTAATCCGGAGTCCCCCAAAACGGCGTGTCTCATAATGAAATCGCGATTTTGCCTTGTAAAACACTAGAACTCACTCATTCTTCGCTGCGGATCGTTGTGCGCACGCACATGTAAGCATACTAGCGTTCCTGTTCAGCTGCTGTGTGTGTGCCCTGCAGTCTGAGCGGAACGGGGATGTCAGCAAACGTCATGCTAGCGTTATCTCAAATTTCGCTGGGTACTGACTAACGACGATGGTTTGCTCTCATCTCGTGGAGAACCGAGGTGCGACGCCTGTAACGCCACTGGCGGTACTCCTAATCACGTTCTGAGACGCCCGGTGGCAGCTTAGGGCGCTGTTTACTTCTACAAAACACTCTAGTTGCGTAGCACTGACAATTGGGCGAGTTGGTACGGATGCATGGTTTTAGAAGGGCGCAACAAGGAAGACGACAGACGAAAGAACACACGTACACAAGCGCCGACTCACAACTAGTTGCTTTACGTGCTGCGTCGTGCCAACCTGTCGCAACCTCATGTAGTTGTCAGTGTTATCAGTGCCAATCTGATATTTTTTTATTTTATGGTGCTGCCGGTGGTAATGTCGATTGGGGGCGACCAGCGACGCAGCCAGCAACAGTGCATGCCCTGGGACAGCGGAAGACTACAAGCGCGCCCATTTCGTTTAGCCGCTTCGGGATCTGGTGCCGCCATGGCTGCAGGACAGTTACGTCTTGTATTTCTGCAGGTTGGATATTTTTATCTCTGTACACGGTTGACCATTCAAGAAATCGGCTTCATAGCCCACTAAAGAATTGTGTGCGATGTTTTGCTGCATGCCTATTCTGCAGACTAAAAGATGCTGCCTGCGCTCATTCGCTGAGAACGCTTTTGTCAGCCGCGGATAAAGAGCGAAATTCAGGCCACCTGATACCTGAACAAGAAAAGCAGATATTTGATGCTATCATGGCGATACCGTCGATGAAGCGATCTCCATCTGAAATTCTCAATGAATTTCACTTCATTCGAGTGGATCAGCATGCTTTAGAACTAATGGTGACGGAAGTCCACTAGGTACGAGCAAACTATTGAGACTAGAATAGGAGACTATTGACACTATAGACTATTGACACGAGACTATAGACACTAGACTAGAGTACGAGACTATTGACACTAGGTACGAGAAGTGGGTATTGAGCGACACTTGGTCGCTATTGACCCTTTTCGTGGCGATACTGTGCCATATTTGATCACGTGGTGACACGTCCATTGCTTGCCTCAGCTGCCTCCGTTGCCTCCGTGTTTACAACAGATGCACATGACGCCCGGTGCTGCTCAGGAAACCTCTGTTTCGGGAGATATCGTAGACGCTGACTGGGTAGTCGACACAAAGCTTTGGCCACAGCTTGATAGGACATGTAAAAGCGCTTATATAAGCTCATTATAAGCTTTGTCCGAATGGAGCGGCCAGCGTATATGGCACTTGTTCTAAAAACGAGCCTAAAAATCTAGGCCAAGCTTTCCGCTTAGGAATTGAATTAGGAGCAGTGTGTTTTGTTCTTGGTTCTTCATTTGGCAAATACTTAGAAGCAGCGGCTTGTCACGTTTCTGACTCTGTGAAGTTCGTCGGTGTGGCCACTATCTGATTATTTTCTGCCTAATCGCTCGCGGTTGTGCTCAGTTGCAATATATTTGTTCTTGCTGCACGAAATGCTTGGAATGTAGCTGTTCTGTTCTTTGTAATAGCTTGTAGCCTGTAGTTTGTAGCCAATCTTTAGTATCGCTAGTAACTCGCTTGCTCCTGTGGACCGTCACGAAACAATCAACTTCGACCATTCGTGTGCTGTCGGTGTAGTCGCTCTTACCCATTCTTTGGCGCATTGATTCAAGAGTGCGTCCTTTCACGTATTCTTAATACATTGGTGATAGAGTGTGCGGAAGATTGCGGGCGAGTTGGGGTAGATGTGTGTAGATAACGTGCGCGAAACTTGCTATGCCAGGAAGCGGCGCTACACCCTTTAACATTGTTTAACAAGCGGTACTCACTGTTGCCGATGTTCCGGGGTTGAAGTCTTTTCTTTGGAGGTTAGCGATACAATTCTGACATAAATTTTTGTAAAAGTGATTTTTTTATCCATGAGGAAAGTCGTACATTGAGAAGGGCCGGCAACAGAGGCTGTACAGTATGTAGCAACGGTCCATGAACTTGGTAACATATATTCATTCCATTCCTTAATATGCCAGTCACTATTTGTGCCGCCAACTACTGAAGACGTCTTCAATCTACCACTCCACATTTTGCAGCATGAATGGAACACAGTGCGTGAGCGAAAATGCAGTTGCATTTCGTCAGCTGATCGCACAGAAACGGGGCAGAAGCGGTAATGGTTTCGTATTCATGCGCTTTCGCTGAGGCAACCTATGGCGCACCGCCTAAAGCGTCATCGTGTTTCTCGAGAACAAACTGCTCCGCGAAAAGGGCCAATAAGTGAGAGATCAACACATGTAATAGATAACGTTAACCTAGATATTTCAGACAAAAAGGAATACGAGCGGCTTACTGCTTAAATCGAAAACCGCGTGACGATATTCAAGGCAATACGAAATTGTCAGGCTGACTTTCAACAATACGTCTCCCAGAAATGAGCTTACATTTCAGGGCCTTCCATACGCTCAGAAAGAAACATGGGCAGAATTTGAAAAGAGGATGATTTCCTTCTATTCCGACAACCTGAAGTTTGTTACGGCTCCTAATGCCTAGAACAAGCTCATAGAATGATCCCATAGACACCGACAAAGAAAAAGTTGAAAGGCAATTCAACCTGTGGTTGAAGTCGATGGAGCACAGTGCGTTCTGGCAGTGGCAGCGGAGAGGCATGCACGCTGTATAAACCTGCTACGAACTTCTTGCAGATGCTGCCTGATCAACTGTTTCGGAGCCGCAACTGCTGCGCAGCCTCAGAAGACCTACGGGAGATCGCTCGTCTACGTCAACAACCACATCATTGCCGCTGCGACGGAAGCGCCGAGGAAGCCAAGGCATAAAAAGGCGTCCCCGCGGGCATGCCGTGATTCTGGCAGTGGCAGCGGAGAGGCATGCACGCTGTCTAAACCTGCTACGAACTTCTTGCAGGTGCTGCCTGATCAACTGTTTCGGATCCGCAACTGCTGCGCAGCCTCAGAAGACCTACGGGAGATCACTCATCTACGTCAACAACCACATCATTGCCGCTGCGACGGAAGCACCGAGGAAGCCAAGGCATAAGAAAGGCGTCCCCGCAGGCATGCCGTCATTCTGGCAGTGGCAGCGGAGAGGCATGCACGCTGTCTAAACCTGCTACGAACTTCTTGCAGGTGCTGCCTGATCAACTGTTTCGGATCCGCAACTGCTGCGCAGCCTCAGAAGACCTACGGGAGATCACTCGTCTACGTCAACAACCACATCATTGCCGCTGCGACGGAAGCACCGAGGAAGCCAAGGCATAAAAAAGCGTCCCCGCAGGCATGCCGTCATTCTGGCAGTGGCAGCGGAGAGGTATGCACGCTGTCTAAACCTGCTACGAACTTCTTGCAGATGCTGCCTGATCAACTGTTTCGGATCCGCAACTGCTGCGCAGCCTCAGAAGACCTACGGGAGATCACTCATCTACGTCAACAACCACATCATTGCCGCTGCGACGGAAGCACCGAGGAAGCCAAGGCAAAAGAAAGGCGTCCCCGCAGGCAACGATCATTCTGGCAGTGGCAGCGGAGAGGCATGCACGCTGTCTAAACCTGCTACGAACTTCTTGCAGATGCTGCCTGATCAACTGTTTCGGATCCGCAACTGCTGCGCAGCCTCAGAAGACCTACGGGAGATCACTCGTCTACGTCAACAACCACATCATTGCCGCTGCGACGGAAGCACCGAGGAAGCCAAGGCATAAAAAAGCGTCCCCGCAGGCTTGCCGTCATTCTGGCAGTGGCAGCGGAGAGGTATGCACGCTGTCTAAACCTGCTACGAACTTCTTGCAGATGCTGCCTGATCAACTGTTTCGGATCCGCAACTGCTGCGCAGCCTCAGAAGACCTACGGGAGATCACTCGTCTACGTCAACAACCACATCATTGCCGGCTGCGACGGAAGCACCGAGGAAGCCAAGGCATAAAAAAGCGTCCCCGCAGGCATGCCGTCATTCTGGCAGTGGCAGCGGAGAGGTATGCACGCTGTCTAAACCTGCTACGAACTTCTTGCAGATGCTGCCTGATCAACTGTTTCGGATCCGCAACTGCTGCGCAGCCTCAGAAGACCTACGGGAGATCACTCGTCTACGTCAACAACCACATCATTGCCGCTGCGACGGAAGCACCGAGGAAGCCAAGGCATAAAAAAGCGTCCCCGCAGGCTTGCCGTCATTCTGGCAGTGGCAGCGGAGAGGTATGCACGCTGTCTAAACCTGCTACGAACTTCTTGCAGATGCTGCCTGATCAACTGTTTCGGATCCGCAACTGCTGCGCAGCCTCAGAAGACCTACGGGAGATCACTCGTCTACGTCAACAACCACATCATTGCCGCTGCGACGGAAGCACCGAGGAAGCCAAGGCATAAAAAAGCGTCCCCGCAGGCATGCCGTCATTCTGGCAGTGGCAGCGGAGAGGTATGCACGCTGTCTAAACCTGCTACGAACTTCTTGCAGATGCTGCCTGATCAACTGTTTCGGATCCGCAACTGCTGCGCAGCCTCAGAAGACCTACGGGAGATCACTCGTCTACGTCAACAACCACATCATTGCCGCTGCGACGGAAGCACCGAGGAAGCCAAGGCATAAAAAAGCGTCCCCGCAGGCTTGCCGTCATTCTGGCAGTGGCAGCGGAGAGGTATGCACGCTGTCTAAACCTGCTACGAACTTCTTGCAGGTTGGTTGTTTATATTTACTGTTTTATGTAACAAAACACTCATGTTGGCCTACTCCGCCGCTGCTGCTGCCACGCTGGTTCTTTGATGTTGAAGTGCTCTTAGCCGTTGCCCTCCCGAGATTTAGTTTTCTGTGTACAGATAGCTGTGCTCTTAAATCGCCATGAGCGAACTCGGCGATGAAACGTGTGCGAAATGCACGGAAGATATATCAACTGATTCTCGGCATATGACGTGCTATGCATGTTCGGGCCTTTTCCATTTGGGCCCTTGCCCTGGAGTCTCAGAGAAATCTTTTAAGTCGAAAGGCGAAGATTACAAGAAATCTTGGAAGTGCCCACAATGCCGAAAGGCCGAGTCAAATGCACAATGCCTCAAGGGTGCTGATGATACTTCTGTCGCTGCTCTGCTCCTCGAGATGAATAGAAAGCTTGACAAGCCTCTGAAAAAGATGGTTCACGACCTGGAAGCATCGGTCAAACTCATTTCTGACAAGTACGACGTCGTGCTCGCTGATGTAGTTAGGCCTGATGGCGAGATTACATGTCTTGCCGACAAGGTTTCAAAGCTCAAAAAAACGGGTGGCTCAGCCGCCGAACTGGAGCGCATTGCTTCTTCTGTAAATGATCTCGAATATCAGAGCAGAAAGCTGAACCTTGAAGTTCATGGCCTTAAGCATGTTAGAGATGAATGCCTGCTCACCGAAATGAATGCTATCGCTTTCAAGCTCAATCTAGACATGCTGAACGATCAGTCGATATCTGCAATCCACAGGTTGCCAGCTAGGGCGGATAAAATTCCTGGTATCATCATACGTTTTGCGAACCAAATGGTCCGAGATAAGTGGTTAGAAAAAAAGAAAATTGTTCCCTGCAGTTTAATCTGGCCTATACGTGATGGAAAACTTGACAACGCATAACAGGTTTCTGCTTAAGAAGGCTAAGGAATGGGCGAAAGCAAACAATTTTCGTTTCGTCTGGCACCGCGGTGGAAAGATCCTTATTTTTTTTTGGTAATGCTTTATTTAGACAATTCATTGTCTGGGATGAAGGGGCTAAAGGCAGATGCAACTGCCTGACAGAGGCCCCCCTACCCATACATGACTCAGCGGGTGGGACATTATGAAGGATAGTGCAACAATGTAGAAAAAAAATGAACAAAGTGTATGCGGCACGCAATCAAATACAAAAAGAGCAAGAATCTTACACTCTATACATAGTATAGCATCGGTTAAAGCGAGAGAACAAGGAAATATTTAAACACACAAATAATACTAATCAGTGTTACAAAACATTATACAACAAATAGGAGAAAAAATGTAAGAGAACGAGTAGAGACTAAAAAAAAATGAGGAAAAATTATCGAGACCAAATAGAAGAGCTAAGCACCGTAAAGAAGTTTTAAGAGCTAAGCAAAAGATAATTTCTAACCTTTTTTGAGTTAAGCCGACCTGCATTCCTGAATCATATTAGCGATTTCTCGATTATTATTTAGGAAATGAGGTAACTGCTCATGTGGTTAAGAATGCAGCTGACCTTAACAATTTGAAATGATGAGTCAACCTGCCTGTCATCAGTTCACCATGTCTAGTGCAGATTGGGTATCTCGATCCCACAGAGTGTCTTAATTACATCAGTTCGGAACACAGTCCATCTACTAAATGTTTTCATTTATACTGTCAATCTGTACGAAGCAAACCATAATGAACTAGATGTGTTCTTTAGAAGCCTTAATTTTCAGTTTGACTTCATTATGTTATCTGAAACGTGGTACAACTGTGGTTCACTTGTTTGGCATCTACCTGACTATCAATGTTTTAATCAATGCAGGACCACCTCTCGCGGTGGTGGTGTTAGCTTACTTGTTCGCGACAGTATTAATGTTGACTACATCGAAGAATTCTAATGCGTCACCGATGATTACGAGGTTCTATCCTTTCTTTGTGGCAGAAGCGTTTACTCAGTATTTTATCGTCCACCAAGTGGGAATATCCAGAGTTTTTTCTGTTTCCTTGAAAACTTTTTTTATGTATGTTTCCATGTATAAGTATGCGTCATCTTTAGTGGTGACTTTAACATGGATATGTTAGCTGACACTCGCTTGACTCGGGAATTTCATATCTTGCTTGAGTCGCATGGATGCTCAAGTGTTATCTCCGTGCCAACGCGAGTAACCCATGGCGCGTCCACTTGCCTGGATCTGTTTATAACTATAATGTTTCTACAGTAATCACAAAGGCCGGCGTTCTTTCGTGCAGCCTGAGTGACCACATGCCCATTTTTTTCTGTCTTAAACGGCACACCAAAAAGAAAACACAGCGTCTTTCACCCAGCCAACTGATTACGCCAAATCGCCTTGAATCTTTTCGCACTCGGGTCAAGTTACTCAACTGGAGCGATGTATACGTCACACGGTGTGCCGAATCAGCGTATGAGGAATTTCTGCGGATTTTCAGCACGTGTTACCAAGAAAACTTTCCTCTGCGAACGAAACGCAAACGATCTTCGCATATTCGTAAACCATGGATCACAGATGACCTGTTTCGCAAAATAAAGTTCAAGAACATGCTCTTCACTAAGTTTGTTAAGTCGCGTAATATAACTGATCTGCACATATTTAAACGCTACCGTAATAAGCTAACAAATGAGCTACGGAAGGCTAAAACCTCTTATGAATATGAATATTTCATGTCTTGTCAAAATGATAGTCGCAAAACTTGGAAAAACCCGCCGGGGTGGCTCAGTCAGCTAAGGCGTTGCGCTGCTGAGCACAAGGTTGCGGGATCGAATCCCGGCCCCGGCGGCCGCATTTCGATGGAGGCGAAATGCAAAAACGCCCGTGTGCTTGCGTTGTAGTGCACGTTAAAGAACCCCAGGTGGTCAAAATTAACCCGGAGCCCTCCACTACGGCGTGCCTCATAATCAGAACTGGTTTTGGCACGTAAACAAACAAAAAAAAAAAAAAACTTGGAAAAAAATAAACAGTATGCTGAATCGTGCATCGTCCTCATATGGAAGTATTGAGATTTTGAGAGACGGAATTAGTATTCCGAACGAAGTACTACCCGATTGTTTTAATAATTATTTTATCAGTGCAGCTGGCATATGTTTAGATAAAAATGCCAACCGCTATATTCCGGTCCGATGCCCCGATAGCATTTTCTTATATCCCACTAGTGAATCTGAGTTATTTACTTATTTTCAGAGTTACGTAATACTACATCGTGTGACGTTGACAGCATACAGATTACACCTGTAAAACACGTCTTAGACATTATCGCACCTGTTTTGGTATACGTTTACAATCTTAGTCAGGTATCTGGGGTATTTACTGCAAAAATGCAGATCGCTAAAGTAATAGCACTGTTTAAAAAGGGTAATAAAACTGAAATATCTAATTACAGACCAATCTCTATACTTCCAACATTTTCAAAGGGACGAGAAAATAATATTTCGGCGTGTCTCAGATTTCTTAGAAAAACACAGCTTGCTAACAGACTGTCAGTATGCTTTCCGAAGTGGAAGGTCAACCCAGCTTGCCTTACTAAAGCAAAATGAATTGATATTGAGAAACATTGAATTAAAGCAACTCGCGCTCGGTATACTCAACTTCAGTAAAGCGTTTGACTCTGTTGATCATGAACTTTTATTAAAGAAGCTAGAGTACTACGGTATTCGCGGTATTGCTCTAGATACAGTCAAATCTTATTTAAAGCAGCGGAGTCAACTTGTTGAAATTAATGGCATCTGCTCCCACATCAAACAAGTAAAAGTTGGAGTTCGCCAAGGGAGCATACTAGGCCCCCTTTTTTTTAAACGTCTCTGTTAACGACCTTGTTCTCGTGGATAGTGATCCAAAATATATCATCTATGCAGACGATACTACTGTGCTTTTTTCGTCGAACAATATTGCAAGCTTAACTTCAACTGCAAATTCTGTCCTTGCTAAAATACATAGATGGTCACAGGATAATGGCTTAAAAATTAATACTGACAAAACCAAAGCTATTTTATTTCAAGCCAAGAATAAATGCTTGAACTTAGAGTCGGACATTTTTATAGGCTGTTCAAGAATTGAGCTTGTCCGGTCTGCGAAAACGCTTGGTGTGCTTTTTGGTAGCCATATGTCATGGAATGATCACATAGACTTCCTTGCAGGTAGACTTGCCCAAGTAGCTGGAATACTGTTCAGTTTAAATCCGCTACCACGCAAAGTCAAACTTCTCTTATATAATGCTCTTTTTCTGAGTCACATACACTACTGCTGTCTGGTTAGCAGTACAACGTCTGCTACCAACATAAACCAATTGTTCCTGCTGCAAAAAAAAAAGGTAATTCGTACTATTTTCAATGCTCCAGCAGATTCTCATACTGCACCTCTCTTCAAACAACTTAAATTACTCACTCTGCACTCTCTGTTAGACTTTAGACTGTCGTTAGCCTATCGAATAGACGTGAAACAAAATCAGTCATACATTACGTCTTTAACGCAGTTAATTAGAAATAGAACAGAATACTGCACACGGTCACCTGAACACTGGCATGTACCACGTCCTCGCACTAATTATGCTTTCAAATGTTACATCATCGCTTACCACGCTTGTTAAACACACTCATGCGCAAAACCATTGATGTCATTTCTTGTCGTGTTTCGCGTTTGTATGAGTTTTTCAGTGATATTTGATCATGATCAATTTTTTTCACCGTTTTTGTTTGCTCAAGTATAAAACTGCTATTTTTTGTTTGTAGTATTTTTCTTATATTGATTTTTTTATGGCATAAGTTTAAGCCAACATTGCATTGTATTCAAATGCATTTTTGTTGTCAGTCCTCAAGTAGCGCCTGTGCCTGCCGCTGCTGCCCTCAGACTGGGTTTTAAGGCCTGTCAAGTTGCTGTGCGCAACTTTTTCCTTAAATCCCCCATAAATTGTACATTTATGGAAAATAAAGGCAAATTAAAAAAAATTCAAATAAAGGCAAATTCAAAGACAAAGTGTTCCTGAGAGAGTTGGGATTGGGACAGGGGCGGAGTCACGGTGCGCCGCAGTTTATCGCGTTACTGCAGGAGGAGCGTCGGACTAAACTTTCTTACTTTTCTTACTATCTTCGGGTCGGCATACATTTAAGCGTATAATGACGTGTTATTTAATTTTAAGTAATCTTTAGGATTAAACATGTCAAAATGTCAGATATTGATGTCGTACACCGCGTTTCAATAAAAAAGTCAATCGTTCCAAGTCAATCGAACATTGTTATCAAATTCAAGTCCTGCGCACACCGTGACAACTTGCTTCAATGTGCAAAAAAAAAAAAAAAACGCCTTACGGCACTCGATTTTAGCCTGACAGAACATACACAAGTGTTCCTAAATGATTGTTTGTGGACTGAGTACAAACTTTTGCGATTGCCGCAAAGAAGCAATACAACAGGGAATATGCTTGGTTATTGGGAGGACGAATATTAATGTGGAAAGCGGAGAACTCCGATGTCCTCCGCATCTTCACGGAGGCTGACCTAGACCGTGTGGCATAATACTCCTAATACGCTGACGCCTTCTTCTGTTGATAACTTTCATAGAACCCGCTCACTGCTTCATTGCAATGTAGGAGGAGGAGGAGGAAAAGCATTTATTAAGAGAGAAAAAAAAAACAAGCAGGCGTCTTCCTGTTTGTGTTGGGAGGTGCCCTCAGTCCAGGGCTCCTGCGGCTCTTGCTGTCTCCCTGGCCCGCCATACCCGTTGTTGCTGGTCACGAGGGTCCGAGCTAGTCAGCACAGCCTCCCACTGCTCGGGTGTGGGGTAGGGTATATGCGGGGCTGCCTGTATATTGGGGCATGCCCATGTGGTCTGATATAGGGAAGCGTAGTCGTTACAAAGGGGGCATTTCTACGAGTACAGTGCAGGGTGTATTGCGTGTAATCTGCTTAAATAGGGGTATGTGTTGGTTTGTAATTGTCGCCATGCTACTGCGTCTTCGCGTGAGAGGTTCTTGTGCGGGGGTGGGTATTGTCGTCTGTTCAATCTGTGGTGTTCTAATATGGCGTGGTATTGTAAAGGTACAGGCTCCATAGATGCGGCCGTATCCCTCTCTTGTGGCGCCCGGGTGGCATGAGCTCGGGCTACAGCGTGCGCACGCTCATTTCCACGGAGGGACTCGTGTCCTGCAATCCATACTATTTCAACGTCGGGTAATTGAGAGGCTTGTTTGAGGAGTCGGGCGGCGATGGAACATATTCTGCCTGTGGAATAGCTACGACAAGCTGCTTGAGAGTCGGTAATAATTGTAGCGTGTTCTTTGGTTTGACTAGAGGCGATAGCTAAGGCGATGGCTGTCTCCTCCGCTTCGAGGGTGTTGGCAGTGCGGACCGTCATCGAGACCACCTCTTGAAGGTTATAGTCGACAACACTGACTGCCATGGCTGCTTTCGGGGGTACTGCGCGGCATCTGTGTATAGTATGTTGGGGAGGTTACCGTATCTTGTTTGAAGAGTCTTTGCGCGAGCTTGGCGGCCGTGGCGAGCGGACGTGTGCCACGTCGGCTCTGTCTTCCTGCAGTGATTTCTAGCGGCAAATGTTGTCGGATCGACCAGAGCTGGTTAAAATCGTCAATCGGAAGTTGAGAGGACTCTGCGGACACCAGCGTTTTGTCTGTAAGTGGATTTTTCGCCATTTGAGAGCCAAAAGACTGCCAGCCGTGGTGTCGACGCACCAACCCTAACGCCGGCCACTAGGCCTAACGAGGGCTAAGGCTTACCAAGGCCCCCGGTGCCGCCGCGTCAGCCGTGCGGCAGTCAACAGGTGGTATGAATATCACCGTGCAAGGTCGCAGCGCCGAAAAGGACGAACTCGACGCCACGGATTGGATCACAGTACTCAACAAATGCAACCTCGAGGAGAAATGGGCACGGAAAGCCAAGCTCGCCTCAGAAGAGGTGAAAGTGATTGACACTCCATCACCGAAGCGTGACGGCAAACAGCAAGCGGAGAAATCGATCGCCTCGAACCAAGTCAAGCTTCCCGAGAATGGCTGGAGAATCATTTTCCGCCCCAAGGGAGGCATGGTAGTCAAACAGTACGATGGACCTACACTGACCGAAGCCATACATGTAACTGCGAAGATTGAATGGAACAAGGCGTGCCAGCTCGTCAAGAACGAGAAGCAAGGAATTTTTGTCTTCTTCACCCCCAGCACGGAGGCAAGAGACAAGCTCCTACGCCTTACACACCTGGACATTGAAGGGAAAGTGCACGAGATGACCGTTCACCTGGCTGTACCCGACGACTTCTCGAGAGGAGTCATCCACGGAATAGGACTCAACACCTCACTGCAAAAGATCAAGCAGGGGATAGCAGAACACGAGGAGAATCCAAGGTACTGGAGATCAGACGACTAGGACAGAGCAAGACCATCATGCTCACATTCACCACCAAGGAGGTACCGAGGACAATCAAATGCCTAGGTGCCATCCTGAACTGTTACTTGTACAAGAAAAAGTATGACGTATGCTATAAGTGCGGAGACCTGGGACACCGATCCGATGTGTGCGAGAGCAAGGAGGAGAAGTGCAGGGGCTGCGGCATCCCCAACCCAACCGAGGGACACGACTGCAACCCCACCTGCAAGCTGTGCGGCCAGCCTCACCTAACCGGCGACAAAACCTGCAAGGAGATCTTCAGAACCCCATACATCGTTAAGAAACGCCAATGGGAGAAGCTCCAGCAACAGGAGGAGGAAGAGAAGCTATCAGAACATCGGAGCAGGCGGGACGAGAGCAAGACGCGGGCCCCGAGCAAGGAGCGACTCCGGTCCACATCCTTCCCAAGGCTACCACAGCAGGCCACCACCACCCCGCCCAAGAAGCAAGGGGCACAGCAGGCCACCACCACCCCACCCAAGAAGCAAGTGGCACCACCCACCAAAAAGGTAGGCTGGGAAGCGGGGAATTCCCATGACTCAGACATAGTGAGGGAGCTCAAAGAACAAATGAAGCAACAACACGAAATGATGAAACAGCAACAGGAGCAATGGAAGCTTTACCAGGAGCAAACACAAGCTCAGATGCAGGAGCTCCGTAATCACGTTATCGAGCTGCAAAGGGAGAACAATGAGCTCAAAGCTCAACTCAGACAACCGGAAGCGCATCAGGAGGCCATGGACGATAAGTCATCCGAAGCCGAGACAGAGGCGGCTGCACCGCCAAAGAAAAAGCGAGTTAAAAAGATCGATTCAGGCCTTGAGAAGGCCGAAGGCAGGGTAGACAAACTTGAGGTAGACATGCAGCAACTCAAAGAGGTAGTACAACAGGTGGCCATAGCTACCCAGCGTAACGCGGAGAGGATAGACCAACTCTCAGCCCAGCTCAGCCAACTAGTCACCCCAATGGGAACTAGAATGGACCAACTGGCAGAACAGCAAAAGCAAATCCTTCTGAGGTTGAATCATGGCCAGATTCAACACTAGGGCAAACACAATATGGCATTGGAACTGTAGGGGCTTCACGAAAAAAAGAAACGTTCTCCAAGCCTACCTTGCGGGACGCGATGGTCCCGACATCATCGCGCTGCAAGAGTGTGGAAAAAACGCTAAACTGAGCGGATACAAAACGTACCCAGGCCGGTCGCCAAACACTCAGACTGCTACCCTGGTGAAGAGAAATATCACCGTCATGCAGCATGATGTAGGATGCACGCAGATTGACTACGTGTTAACGGAAATTATACCACAGAGGAGGAAAGAACGCGGCCTGCTAGTCCTGAACGTCTACAGCTCCCCTAAACTAAGAAGAGACTGTGGCTTCAGGGAGCTCTTTGCCAAAGCGCAATCACTGGCACAAGGGCAGCGGCGTCTTGTAATAGTAGGAGATTTTAATGCGCCACACCAAGCATGGGGATATAACCACTCCCAAATAAAGGGGAGGGAATTATGGGACGCCATTATACAGTGCAATTTAATACTCCTCAACGATCCACTCGCACCGACGAGGCAGGGGAACAGCGTGTCATACGACACCACCCCCGACCTGGCCATGATCGGAGCGGACGTTGAGGCTACATGGCACAACACGAACGAAAACCTAGGCAGTGATCACAGAATTGTAGAGATCGTTGTCCAAAATGGAGTCAAAATCAAACGTGTGAGGAAAACACTCAATCCGTCAATTGGCAGTCCTTCCGCGACAACGGAGGGGGTTGTGGGGAGATCACCGACATATCTGAATGGACCAATGGCATCAAGCAGGCGTGCAAAGAGGCTGAGGAGGAAATAGAATTAGATGAAGACCAAGACTGGGTTGATAGCCACATGAGACAACTGTGGCAAAAGAAAAAAAAGGCAGAAACCGAGCTCGCACAAAAAAGGGGCAACCGTAACCTGAGAAGAAGAATAGCAGCTCTCAACAAGGAAATTGAGAGCCATGCCCAAACACTAAACAGACAACACTGGAATGACATTTGCGATAGACTAGACGAGCAATTAAGCTCCGTCACCTCCTGGAAACTGCTGAGACACCTCCTGGACCCAGACAACACCAAAGCTGAGACTAGGAGAAAAATGCAAAGACTAACAGACAATTTCCAAGGGTTGGAGGAGGATATGATCAACCAGATAAAAGAGAGGTACATAGGAGAAACAAACACCGAAATATTCCCCGACTATAGCGGAGAAAACCACGAGGAGTTAGACCAACCAATCACCGTAAGGGAGGTCAAAGCTGGCTTATACAAGCTCAGAGGAAAAACCGCGGCTGGCCCAGATGGGGTCAACAACAAGATGCTTAGAAATGCTTAGAAACCTCGATGACAACTTCCTCCAGCAACTAACGGCATTCATGCAAATGTGTTGGGAGCGGGCGGAGATACCCGGGGAGTGGAAGAAAGCAAATCTAGTCCTCATCGCCAAACCAGGGAAAGAAATCGAACTAGAGAACCTTAGGCGAATATCGTTGACCTCCTGTGTAGCACGTCATACAGAACAGGCTCAACGGATACTTGGAAAGTAACTAGGAACTCTACCCAGACAGCATGGTTGGATTCAGACAACTATCCACAAACGGCGTCATGCTACAACTCAAAGAACAAGTATTGGAAAGGAAAACTACCGACTCGAGAGTCATAGTGGGACTGGACGTCAGCAAAACGTTTGACAACGTCAAACACCAAGCGATCCTGTCATACTTCAATCACCTAAATGTAGGAAGCAAGCTATACAACTATATCAAAAGCTTCCTCGCGGACCGAACGGTGAACATAGAAATCAGGGGCACAATCAGAGAAAACATTAAGCTAGGCAACAAGGAAACACCGCAAGGATCGGTGCTATTCCCTACTCTTTTTAGCATTGAAATGATCGGGCTTCCAGAAAAACTCCGAAAGCAAACTGTGTACGCTGACGACCTCACCCTTTGGGTCGACAGAGGGGGGAGCGATAGCCAAATAAAGGACACCCAACAAAGGGTAATCTGGGAAACAGAAAGCTATGTGAGACCCATAGGCCTGAAATGCTCGCCGGAAAAATCGGACATGCTAATCATGAGCAAGCAGCAGGTCAATATTCAGCTCCTGGTCAACAAAACCCCGGTTCCAAGGGTAGACAAGGTCAGGGTACTGGGTATGTGGATACAAGAAAATTGGAGAAACACCGAAACAATAAACAGACTAGAAGCCATGACCAACCAAACTTGCAGGTTTCTCAAGAGGATAGCAAACAAAAACGCGGGGATGAAGCAGGCGAAACCTACTTAGCTTGTCCACTCTTTCATCATTAGCCGAATCACCTACGCTATCCCGTACTTAAAGACAACTAAAACAGAGAGAAACAAGGTAGACATCCTCATCGGGAAAGGTGTCAAAACAGCCCTGGGCTTACCAGCGTGCACATCAACCGAGACGATCCTCAACCTAGGAGTGTCAAACACCCTAGAGGAAATGTGCGAGGCGAAGCTCACGGCACAATATGTCAGACTAACTGGCAGCAAAACGGGCAGATCTATCCTTAGGAAACTGGGCTACCAGAACCCAGAATCGCGAGAAGGGTAACCGCCATCCCCAAAGAAATTACCAAGAGGTTAAGAATACCCCCCATCCCAAGAAACATGCACCCTATACACAACAAGGAACGCAGGAAAAGCAGAGTCCAAAGACTCCAAAGCTCCCTCCTCCAAAAACAAGGGGTAGTGTACACCGATGCGGCAGAGTACCCAGGAGGGCACTACGCTGCAGTAGTAGTGAGCGACAAAGGCGAGCTAATATCGAGCTGTAGCGTGCGACATCCTTCACCCGAGGAGGCAGAGATGACGGCGATTGCCGTGGCAATCACAAACCCATCAACCAGAATAATCATCACCTATCTAAAACTGCAATCAAAGCCTATGACACCGGTAAGGTGTCCAAAGATGCCGGCAAAATTCTGCAAGCAGGCAAGGAGAACGTACCCAACATCCTAATTAGAACAATATAGGCGCCCGCCCATAGTGGACTCACAGGGAACGAGATCGCCAACGAGGTCGCCCGAGGGCTCGCACACCGGGGAAAGAACTCAAACTGGAGAACCTGCGCTGTCCAAAAAGCGAGACTTAACCACATACAGAGAAATTGTAGAACGCTATAGAATGGGCAGGAAAACCCTCCCCCCCCCTCCTCATAGATCTCTCACAAAGAAGAAAGAAGTAATCTGGCGAAAACTACAGACGGGTACCTTCCCAAACCCGTATATCCTACACAAATGGCATCCTGAGGTGCACTCTTCCAGATGCAAAAATTGTGAAGGCATAGCGACCCCAAATCACATGATCCGGGCTTGCCCAGCGCTAAACGGTCTACATGGGAACAAAGGGTTATGGGAATCCTCCCTCCATAGCCAGGACGAACAAGCCCAAAAAGAAGTCATCGGTCAAGCCCAGGCCGCCGGCGGAAGCCGACTGATTTCGGCCGACGTCTAGGGGGGGGGGGGACGGTGCAAGGGGGGGTTGCATCTCACCTCGATCACCCATACTCTCTGACGGGTGCAAATGAAGTGCTTTCTCTCTCTCTCTCTCTCTCTCCATTTACCTATTCGTTTAATGGCTGCCTTCTAGGAGATGTTTCACAGTATAACTAAGTCTTCCATTCGCTCAGGATTTATCTTGGTCTCATCACATCGAACTCATGTGCAACCATGCGCTTAGACGGTTAGGCTATTGGCAACGCACATTACGTTCAGCCCCGCTTAGCACACGACTGCTCAATTACCGAACGCTGGTTCGTACAATACTGGAGTATGGCTTTGTCGTATGGAACCCACACAAAATGTCTGACCAACAAAATTGAATCTGTCCGGAAGAAAGCTGTACGCTTCATTTGTCGTCGCTTTGACAGGTATTTTTCACCCAGTTCCCATCTTCTTAGTCTTCAACCTACCAGTCTCTTTTCTCGTCGTCACGTTGAAGCTTTGAAGTGTCCTTATACTCTAATTAACTCCCCACGATTCCCCCTACCTAGCAAATACATCGTACCCGCTAGACCTACAACCACCAGGTATCACCATGAGTTGAACATGTCCACTTTTAACCATCATACCGATGCGTTTAAATAGTTTTTTTTGTCCATTCTATAGAATTCTGGAATGCTCTGCCTGGTCCCGCAAGATCTTTACCACTCGATGATTATTTATTGTATATTACTAACCATTAATGTTCAGGGCTCTTTGCTATGCTTTTCCATGTATTGTATTTCCCTACTCCTGCGATAACCCTTCGGGGCGGCAGTATGTTGAAATATAAAAGTGGATATAAACACGAAGCGTACAAACACTAGGTTTTTACAGAGGTCGCGATGACTTAATTTGTGGTAAATAATGTATTATCGTGAACTAATTCATTATTCTTTCCCTCTCATGCAGACTGTGCAGGATGAGAGGACGTGAAATATTTAGCTTATAGTTAGCTTAAATCATTCTGGCTTTTTTATTGTTTAATGCACACACCTGAGTATCGGACGGTAATACCCAGCTAACAGCTACTCACTTCTTTTTCATTTCAGGATACAACGCCCAGAATCTCATAGCAACAAGCTCACAAAATAAAAACATATCCATTATCACTAAGGTTCTACAACTAACGTCCAGATTGCTGAAACAGCTTCGTATAGCTACAGTCTCATTTCTGATGTTCCCAAGTTTGACTGATTGAATGATGTAATGAATGTCTGATGCAATCTTCGCAACGCTTCCAATTCATCACACCTTTATTTTCAGTAGCTCCTTTCGCACCATGTGGCTTCAGCTGCACTTCTCGTCAAGAGCTAAGATAATTTATCAATATTCCAGTAAGATCCCATAGACACATACATAAGGCGACCCGGCCGACGTACGTTAATGATGCCCAATGAACTAAATAAATAGTTGCGGCTCTGAGCATGATAGGGTTGTATACCGGTGTACTGCGTGATCTAAAGTTATAAATTTCCAGGTTAATGTAAATTTATAAGCAGCATTGAACATGTTTTTATTCAAATACTGTGACCAAATACTGTGGACAATGTTTCCAGAATGTCTAAAGGGAAAATGATGGTAGGAGGTTTGAAATAATTGACAAAGTCATGATGAGGTCTAAGAAGCTGTTTGTAGAAAGATGGTATGATGATAACAAAGTCTACAAACATGCTTTTCTATTCAATGTAGGTGGCCAATTGTTAGAACAATGTTACTAGGATGTCTAAAGAAAGCGCTAGTGAATTGTTAGTAGGACGTTTACAGACAGACCATGAACATGCTGCAAAATTAATGAACGTTAATAGGAGGTCTAAAGAAACGTGTTTCCAGACATTTAGTAGGAAGTTGACAGACAGCCTATGAACATGCTCCAATTTAATTAACGATAATAGGAGGTCTAAAGAAAGGTGTTTCTAGACAGTTAGTAGGAAGTTTGCAGACAGCTTATGAACATAGTTGTAAATAATGTTGGTGGCCAAGTGTTTATAGCGTGTTACTAGGGAGTTGTTGGAATCCTAAAGACCGTTGGAAGGATTTCTATTGGCTGTTGGTAGGTTCCAGTAACAATAGTGTAAAGATGGTCTAAAAATGTTGATAGAAATATTTATAAGGGTGAATATCATAATTTATCGGTTAGTGTCAGCAATGAGTGTCACCTTTCCAGCAATGAGTGCCACCTTTGTAACCTGAGTGTGCAATATTCTAGCTGGAATTTTAGGAGCGGGAAAATGGCACTTGGCAGGTCATGTAATGCGAAAGGCGGATAACCGGTGGTCGATCAGAGTAACAGAATTTGTGGCAAGAAAATAGAGTCGAGCACAGCAGGAAATTAGGTGGTGTGATGAAATTATAATATTCGCAAGCATAAGAGGGAACCAGCCGGCACAGGACAGCGCCTGTAGAGATTCCAAGGGGCTTAAGGGAAAGCACGATCACAAAGGCTTTCCGAGAATCGCTCCGAAAATTTCATGCAGTCATAGTTGCCCCACACCTGGCAACCTAAAGAGATGTGTCATTCAATAGCGTTTACTACCACCGTATCCTCGCCGAGTAGAGGTTTGGTGGTGATAAAGGGCAAAGCTTCTGAACGGCTACAATACTCTATTCTTCTAGTTTCTGGTCGAGAGTATTCTGGCAAAGAGTAGTCATCTGGCTGAAATTGCCGCTAGCATAAAGCCGTCGTCGCCGTTATGGGTATTACACCCATCAGTAGTTTCTGGACCCAGAGCTGTCCCCGTTTTGCCTAGCTGGCATTTCGGAAACTGTGCAGTGACCACATCTTGATTTTTAAATTTTGCAGCCGCTTACAGAAGCACGTAACAATGCTCTCGCGATGTCTCTTCGCAGCATTCGTCTGACAACGACAACATCGGAAGAGAGCTCGACAAGCGACCCGGCAGACGCAGTGGTTTTGGAGCTCGCTCTCACACGGATCCCGGATAGAGTGCTTCGCGGTGCGTCGTCTGTTTCGTTAAAGATCGCCAATCCAGGATCTGCGAAACACCACTCAACGAATTGGATGTTTCTTTTATGACGGGTGAACTAATTTACCAGAGAAAGTGACCTTAAATTTAGTACCTAGTTAACGTAAATTTTTATCAAAGCTGCGCGTTGTGCCAGGACGTCTACTCAAAAGCCCTGCGTGTGTCGTTAGCCAAGCTTGCAGAAATCTTGTGTCTCATCAGTGGGCGGCCGCCGCGGAAAACAATTGCGTAGGCGATGGCTCCTGCGATGGCGACCAGCATGATGACGAAGAGGGCCAGCGACAGCATCGATGCACTCAAGATGGAGCGGGGCCTAGGCTCTGCGCCGCCGTTGGTGTCGCCTGCACGCCGCAAGAAGAAGTCTTTTTTACTCGTGCCTTACTTTTGGCAGTTGCGGTCACCACAGATTGTGCGATAATCACCACGCAATATTTATCAGCAATATTAAATGCGAAACATTTCTTGGCGAACATTTGCTACTTTGGCAGTATCTATATAGGCGCCTACGTCTTTGTGCTTTCATGGGCATTTCGTTACCTTGGTATGTACCAAAATTGGCATACTATGACAAGAGCATATCAAGAACATAAATGATATGTCATGACATGAATATCATGACACGCATGTCATGTAGGTCATGAAACAGCCGCCTACGTCATGGTGCTCTCATGGTCGTTTCGTTAACTTGATAAGTACCAAAATTGGCATAGTATGACAGGAGTGTATGACGAACATAAGTGATAGGTCATGACGTAAATGTGATGACATACGTGTCATGTAGGTCAAGACAATGACTCAGCGAAAAATATTAACACTTAAAGACTCAAATTGGTTCGGACGTGGGTACTAAGTGAAGGAAAGACTACAGGATGCTGGTAGAAGTCATAGTCATGAGCATGGCTCAGCAAAAATGACAATGACTCAGCGAAAAAAGATTAACACTCAAAAACCACCCGAATGCGATAGGACGCGGGCACTAAGTGCAGGAAACACTAAAGGATGATGGTAGAAGTCATAATCATGGCCATGACTGAGCAAGATTGACAATGACTCAGCGAAAAAATATTAACACAAAACCACTGGAATGGGTTCGGACGTGGGCACTAAGTGAAGGAAACGCTAAAGGATGATGGCAGAAATCATAGTTATGAGCATGACTCAGCATAAATGAGAATGGGCACGACGAGGGAGGGCTCCAGAATGAAGCCGCCTGAACTTTTTATCCTGTTTTCACAGGCCTTCCAGTGCCATGCTTCAACTTTGGATCACGCCCCAAATACGTGCTCCGTCGCTACCAGCTACGACAATCATCTTTCGCGGCTCTCTGCGTGGAAAGCTGCCACTTGGAACGGACCTGCGCATGTGTTTCCGGCGACGGCTACTGCGGCAATGATTACGGACAGCACCAGCTACTGAAGCTCAGTCGACATCAAGCCATCCCGTGGGCACGGCGAGGCCTCCAGAATGAAGCCGCCTGAACTTTCCAAGAAAAATTGGCCGAGTGCCGACCATCGGGTGGTGCTCGGCAGATCGCTGGGATCCGATCATGTCGGCTTGAAGAGCTTGGGCCGGAAAAAGGCCGACTTATGTTGCCGACCCCATCGGCGCTGGCTTGGTCTCGGATGCTGGCCCGGATGCGTAGGGCTGCGTAATGCTGAGCACGAAAGTTTTGGCTGGCCAGAGACGTCGGCTTCACGCAGGCCAGACGCTGATGACCGATCATATAGGATGCCCCCGCCTGCCGCCTAGCCAGCGCCCGAATAGAAGTCGCCGCCTTGTCGGCGTCGACTTCCGACTTGGGGGGGGGGGGGGGGGGGGGACGGGATTGGGGAGCGAAAGAATAGAGAAGGAGGTCACCTCAACTGTCTGTGGCATGTCGGTTCAGGCAGCATTCATGGGGAGGAGCCAGCAAGATGTCTATTCGGCACAGCTTCGCACGGTTTCTATGGCGCTGTGCTTCTTGTTTGCGAAAAATGGACATTTCCAGCATGCGGATTTTCACCTCCTACGGACGTCCACATTTACTCGTAATAAGTTGCACGTATCATTTATGCTATTAGAGGCTATCTTTTGTAGCGTTAATTTGGAAGGAGAGCGCGTAAGGCTGTGTTTCCTTGTTTCGAGAGCTCGCCTGCCCTTTTCGATCTGTTGAAAGCGACATTGTAATAGCGCGGCCAAAATGTCGTGTTTTGTGGTTTTTGAAGCTGCGCTCAATATGCAAGAGTTCACATGCCGCAGCTTGTCGTGCAAGCGAATTAAGAGATGTATCGAGAGTTTTTCATGTTGCTCTACAATTTTATCGTTAAACACTTTTCATCAATAATATTTGAGAAGTTGAATAAATAATTAGGGCTAAATATGTAATTAGGCGGAATGCAAAAAAAAACAATCTCAGTATCTCCAAGCGATGGCAAACACCTTGGTTCTGTCCAGCTGCGTGGTATTTGCATATTTTTAAAAATCTTGGTGCATGATAGTTGGGACACCTATACTTAGACAGGGGTGTAGCCAGGGGGAGGGGGGGGTTGGGGGGGTTCAAACCCCCCCCCCCCCGAAATTTTTTCCGCACCCCCCCCCCCCCCCACTTACCCACCCTTTGTTCTCGTTGCTTCGCGCTGACATAATTCATGAAACCGGTGCTACTATCACAATTTCATTCCTGGGCGCTTCCGTTTGGGTTGGTAATCCACAGCGAATCATGTCTGCATATGAAAAAAACTGCCACAGTGTTTGTCAAGGCTTTGACACACTGTGATGTTTTGGGCGAGAATGTGGCGGCCGCATTCTGAAGCAACAAATGCGCAACAAATGAAGCAACACATGCGGCAGCCGCATTTTAGATGAAGGCGAAAACGCTCGAGGCCCGTTTACTTAGATTTAGGTGCACGTTAAAGACCCCAGGTGGTCGAAATTTCCGGTATACGTTTCCGCGGCTTCCCTTAAGGTGCCGGTTAGGCCGCGCTAGCGCAGAATCTTAGGCTACGTTCACACTTGGTCTCGAAGCTGTCGGAAGCGGCAAAATCTTGCAAAAATAGGCCCAACTAGGCGGAAAAACAGGCAGAAAAACAGGCTGCGAGCCAAATCGGTCTCGGGCCGATTTTTTCGCCATGGCGAAGCGGAAACGCGGCGGAAAGTCGTTCTGCTTCACTGGAAGCTACACTAGCATGTAAACAACCGGTCGTAAAATTGAACATGGCACCAAAAGTGTAGGCTGTAATGCTGATCGACGCGATCAAGAACCAGCCCTTGCTCTACGACAAGAGTGGCACTAAAACGTACTGTCAGCAATACTCGCGATAGTATTCAACGTCGCGCGACCGGAGGTGCGGCAACGAAGCCTTGGCGTGACCCAACTTCTCGCGCTTTTGCAAAGCCAGGCGAACCCACCACCGCCGTTTCCGAGGTGTGCGCGTCTTCCGTTTATTCATTGTCCATTTCTAGAAAACAAGTAGGTAGAAGTATAAAAGCCATTTCTTCTTCCACTTCCACGGCAGACACTAGTTAGGCAGATTCCTCGTTGACGCCGCATAATTCTCCTCGCACGTGTATGGTATGTTGCAGAAGTCGCGGGGTGCTTTTCTCGTCGCGACTATAGATTGAGAGCGTAGGTCTCACGTAGGACGCGCAGGCTTTGGCCAGCCCCAACACAAGGGCCAGCCCGGGTTTTAGCTGTAGTGTTCCCGTTGCCCCTTTGGTGTCCTGGAGGCGCCTACAATACGAAATGATGAAATGTTATTACAACTAGTAAATAAAAGCTATTAAAGAAATATTATCATGCCTAGGCATAAACCTGACTCAGCGCTACCACGCCCGTGTGAGGAGAATTACGGAACGTCAACGAGGAATTTACCGAAGGTCGCAGATGACAGGCGAAGTTGCGTAAAATGATCACTTTTGATGACGGTACGTGGGTGAATGAATGAACATACCGCTCGAAATAATGCGATAATGAGCGCCACCACGCCGACAAACGTACGCAGACGAGATGGATGTGGACGAAAACGGCAGCGCCGGCCGCGGCGGTAGCAAAAAAAAAGTGAACAACTTGGACAGGCGCGGAAAAAATTTTCCGGCCACTTTGGCCTTTCCGCCCGCTTGCCGTTTCCCAAGTGTGAACGTAGGTTTAGTCTGCGCGAGAAACGTCTCTTGTTTGCGATTGCGCCCCTACGGAAGGCTGGTAATTACTGTTGTGTTGTTGAATCCCAAACCAGCAATTACGGAAGGCTGGTAGTTGCTGTTTTGTTGTGGAATCCCAAACCAACAATGCACACACGAAGGGGTTGATGACAGGAGTGAAATTCCACCGACTCGCAACAGAATGCACGAAACAGACAGCCGACAAGCATGAATTACTGCTGTGCGCAGTACAGCGTAAGTAAACTCTTGTTGCAGGCACTGACAGTTCTCGTCGGAGTTCACGCGTCCTGAGAAATTGATTATGTGCACTATGCACTGAACAAGACCGGAGTTCATTCCTGCATCACTAGTACACCAATCAGTCGAGATGCTGCGAAGTACAAGGCCGCTTCCTGTTTGCACCGGGGTAAGTGAAGCAGAAATTAGTTGCACGCACTACTTAAAATGCGTACACATGCCATATCTATGCTGTGCGGTGAAATATTCTGTACAATTCGACGTAAAGGCAAATGACGGCTGCACGCTCGCACACAGCGGAAGACACAGCAGCCCATGCACTTGCCGCAGGAAATGCAACCCTCTCGTATGAGGGAGCAGGGCGACGAAAGCTTCGAAAAAAAAAATGCCTTACGCGTTTTTGCGCGTATTTAAGTTTTCTAGCGCAAAGACGCAGCGAACAAGCTATTGCTACGGGAGTAGGTATAGCCTCGTCACACGTGCATTTTCACGTGTATAGCCATCCTTGACTTGTGAAACGCACTTTGCCCCGACGAGGACGACGCCATCTACGCTTAACGGAAATTAACAATTAATGATGTCTTCTACGATCGCACGGGTCGTCTCAAGTATGCGTTTTCGAAGACTGGTCCATTCAGTGGCGCGATGAGAGACCGTTGCTCCAAACGCCCATTGTACCTGTCGTACTTGCTGTATTTACTGAGCTTACTTTACTTTTTACTTAATTTCTTCACAAGCAAACGCACACGCGAGGGGGGGGGGGGGTCCCATGTCTTTGATATAGGGCGTCTTGCGCTGGAGTTTGATAAAGCCCCTATATAAAATATTTAGAGGGGCTTTAGAGTTTGAGGTATAGTAGCGGCGCCTGGTGGCGGCGCAAAACGTCATCTGGATAGTACCAGCTTGGATTATTGAGCCCTGGCTGTGGTGAAGCACGTTTCTAGCCCGCGTTTTGCGTCGATTCGCACTTTTTTCTGCCCTGTTTCGAGTGCGAAAAGGCTCGTCACTTCTCACAGACCATGGCGACCAGGCTGCGAGCTGGCCGCACCCTATAGTTATACGAAAACGGACTCTCCGTGTGCCATGGAACGTAATGCTGGCAGCAGAAGACATCGGCGACGCCGATCCGGAGAGACCTCGAAAAAGCGTCACCGTCGTTACTGCCGCGTCGTGGGCTGCCATGAACAAGAAGGCCTGGATCCCAACAGCAGATTCTACAGTTTTCCTTCAAGGCCTCACGAAGTGGAGCGTCGGGCGCGCTGGATAACTGCAGTTCGTCGCGCTGGGTAAGCGAAATGGAAGACCGACATAGCAGCAGGCATGACTGGTGATTCACGATTCGAGACCCGGCCACAGCGACAATTAACAATTCGACCGGTGCGAAGTCGTGAAGTGACCAGGTGTGTGCAAATGACCACAAATGGTCGGGCTGATTCGGTGACAATTCACTACCCCACTACGAGCAGCACAGGTTAGAGAGTTGAATGTGCTCATCCTTGACCTCAAGCCAGCACGTTGAAGCAGCACAGCAAGGTAGTATTGATTACAGCACATCGATGTTCGAGCGCTGTCATTATAAGCTACGTCAAGCGAGCAGCGCACGAGCTCGCGCTGCAGCGCGATTCGCACGTACGTACGTTGCTGCGAGCTTATATGCATTGCATCAGTTCTTTATCAATTGCTAAAGCGACAGATGGCCGCTACTACAGCGCAGGCATAATTACTTGCCTAGCGGCATGCAGTCAACAAAGATTGCAGGAGACCCGCCGTTTCGCGGCATGTCGAATGACCGCTGCCGTCGCGGCGCGTACGATCGTGCGCTCGAGCAGTTCCGTACACATGTCTGCGTATCGCTGCTGTGAATTCATTTATAGAAAGCATTTTCTCGCGTTTGTGCGCCTGAATCTATCAGCCTGCAAACCTTACCTGAAGTTCAACTTCGCACGTGCGTGACTCGATTCACTTGCGATTGACACCACGCTAAAACTTCGCCACTTATTTCTTGAACGGCGTACACGTATTCGGCGCTGCATAATTTCTTGCCTTTACGCAGCATGCCACCCATGGAAAAATCTTCGGCGCCCGATATTCGCTGCAAGCCGTGGTACAACACAACCGAAAGTGGCGGGTCCATATTGTAAACGTGCTTCCCGAAGCAGACGATCGAGCTTGGCACTACCCAGTTTCGGATTGAGGGCGCTTTTTAGCACCATTTTTGCAGCGCCCCCTGGGCAACGCAAGAGCCTGCTTAAACTACCGATATTTATTATCGATCACGTGACGTAGAGGAAAGCAGAAGCTTGCCCCCTCCCCCCCCCCCCCTAGTCGGGCCGGTGAACCCCCCCCCCCCCCCGAAAAAAATTTATGGCTACGCCCCTGCTATACTAGTATATGCCGTGCGCACCATGTATGTACTACATTGCAGCCGTGGTGAAGGTAATTTGAAGAAAAGCGAATTTCGCCCTGCCAGCGCGTGAGATGTTCGCGACGCTTGTTTTGAGGCTAAATAATGTGAGACTGCGTTTGGATGTGCGACGCGTATTTGGGGTTTGTCATGAAAAAATCATGGATTTGTCAGAACCTAGCTGTTCATAATCAAGTACAATGCTTAAAGAGTTATTGAGAGGCCACGGAGCATCTGGTCCAGTATTATAGCTATATACACGTGTCCCATTTCTGAAACTTACGTAGTGCATGTATTCCAGATACCAGAGCGGCACCATAGCAGAATCAGTCAAGTGACCTGGCTGCACAGTTCTCTGGTAAATGGGCTTACGCAATTCAAGGAAGGACATTTTCAAGCACCCATATACAATACTGTCATTGATTCCCATTTTATGTTTGTCACAACCACTAACCTACTATTACAGCCTTTCACAACAAAGTATTGCAGTTTCTGTTGTGTTTGTATCTAAATAGTTCAATAAAGGTCGACAAAAATCAACTGTAGTGATAATTCGTCTACAAAGCGCTCGCCTTCTTTATATAAGGCGCTTAAGGACACAAACGTGTGCATGAATTAAATAGCGAATTATATAGGGTGTCCTTTCTTATGTCAAACTATATATATATATATTTTAAATTCTTGTTGCAGATACCAGCAATCCGTTTCTTCATCTGGGTAGCATTTATCATGCATGAACATTACTTTCTAAATGAGCAGTGTAGTGCATAAGTTGCTAATTGACGAAACCGTGCCAATTATCTTTTTAATTATTAACATTAGTGCACATGTTGCAATGCTGGAAATGAGCCTGATAACGTACAGGGCCTATTCAGTTGGAACTAATTTTGTAACTAGTACCAGAGTCCTTCCATGCTTTTCTGGTCACGAAACTGCCGCCTCAGTTTCATATAGAGCCAGCGCCCGCCGCTAGAGGCGCGACCGTGCATGGGAGGGCTTGCGAACGCCGCTACCGCTGTGGTTGTGTGTGGGGCAGCCTCGGTATTCTAGCTTTCTCAACTTCCACAACCGTCGGTTTACTTTCACGTAACTATTTTTAACATTCCACATGCTTAAATAACTGCCTGATTGCGTCTTCTGACATGATATGAGCGCCCGAGACGAAAAAAAAAGCCGCTCATAACATGGAGCTTGCGGCGGTCTCGGACCAAAAAAAAAAAAATTCTGGGATTTTGAGTCAGAACCGCCATACGATTATGAGGCACGCCGTAGTGGTGGACTCAGGATTAATTTTGACCACCTGGGATCCTTTAAAATGCACCTAAATTTAAATAAACGGGTGTTTTACATTTCGCCCCCGTCGAAATGCGTCCGCTGTGCACGGCCGGGCGGTCTCGGTCCATATTTCTTCGTCATCGCCGTTCGCCTCAACACTTCGGTAGGCTCCGCTGTTTAATATTTGCCTGAAATTAGACACCGCGCATTCGCACAAAGCGCCAGTGGTCCCACTTATCACCAGATGAAACCTATGGGCTGTTGCACCCCCGCAAGTAAGCGCCAACTCTCCGTTGCGCATAGCGTCAGATTGTTCACCGAGCACAGCTGTTCACTTTCTGTTAAATTGTGGGCAGTATCTTATCCGGAGATCAAAAGTATGAAATTGTTATTGCAAAAGACTGCTTCTGTAGAATGCTTAATGACGATGAAAAGGAAATTGAGCTGCTCCGAGCGCTTCAGATTTCTCTGCAAAACGATGCCATTTCTGAATGAGATTTAGGTAGGATAAATGCAAGACAAAATTCACTACTAAATGTCTTCGGTGCGACTTTTAGCAACGGATTAAGGCGAACGTGAAGTGTTAGGACCTGCACAGTTGAAACTAGCTGTATTGTAATTAGGCAATTGCCTTAGCAAGCAGTCTTTTAGAAGCGTCAGTAAGCCCAACACTTATTCAAGCTGCTCGTGGTTTCGACGCAGAAGCGATGAGACTAGGTATTTTGGTTCTTAATGCGCAACTATTTACAGGATGTTAAAATGTTGTAATCACCGGTCCTGATATTCTTATCATGGTCGAAAAATAAAAAAAAACTGCTTTATAATTGGATTAAGAAAAGAAATAAAACGTGTTGGTGCAAAAACAACATACAAGCATGATCATTTATTTATCATGCAAAATAAGTGGAGTGAAATACAAACAGCACAAAGAGGTGTGCGGTCATGAATGTTCCACCATTCACAATGCAAGAAGTTGTTAAAAGCACTGATATAATAAGCATAAAGATATAATCTGATGTAATAAGCATAAAGAAAAAAAAACATCAAACGTGAGAGATATGTATTAAGGGGCAGGAAACAAACACCAGCAAACGAATGGCAATAAATGCACAATGCATAAGATTGTTTCTATAAACAAGAAAGTGTAAAGCATAGGCATTTCATAACACATGGCAAAACAACTCAAACGAACACAAGTAGCCACATCACAAATACAGCAATTAAAAAAATATGGCTGGTTAGAGATACCACTATTCCACTTCTTCAGCTGTTACTTAAACATGCACACACAACTTGCTCAACAAATCATAATGCAAATATAGGTTTGGGCTTCGTGAGGTACGCTGCAAGGCCTTCAAAAATCCTTGGAATGGCGATAGTCTTCAGCGTCGGCTGCTCACGCTCCAGGGACACGGCGTCGCCGTTGATGTTGAAATTGTACGCAGTGACGATGTCGGAGGCGTCGAAATGTTTCGCGCATTCGAAGTTAAAACCGCCACCTTCCTGCCGCGGTATGGCCCACTTCCATTTCTCGCGCAGCTCCTTGTCAATAGGCAAACAGAACAACGACACTTTTTCGGTCGTGCCCTTGTAGCCGGAACGGCAACCCGGCACGCAACACGTGTTCGGCATCATTGTCCCACCCCGCCACTTCAACTAAACAGTCCAGCACTCGAAAAATAGCGCAGCACAGAACGCACCCGATCACTCAGGTCGCCTCGCACTGCGCAAGCGTTTCGGTACGCGAACGATGCCCTCCGATGCGTAGTGGCGCCGCGTCGCGGCAGCTTTGAGCAGCGTATGAACCTCTCCCATAGCGTGACGGCGGAGTTTCGTGACCAGAAAAACATGGAAGGACTCTGCTAGTACAGTGCAGTTTCAAGGTATACGTCAAAGTATGGGGCAAAAATGCATTGGTGTCATCTGTATTTTCTTGCGGCACTGTGAATATATGCAGTGCTCGAGGGTAGTATTCAGGACACCAACTCATTTTGCTGACTTAATTTAACTTTGTATATCTCGAAATTGGTGCTAGTTCAAAAATTGGTTCCAATTGAGTATGTCCTGCGCGCTTACGGCTTCTAATTCCACCATTACGACATGTACCCTAAAGCGATGGTATCTGCAGCAGGGACCTTAAAAATTCGACATAAGAAAAAAAAACACTCAGTGCATGTGAGCGAAAAAAAAAAGCCGGCAATATATAAATGCCGGCAATAGAATGCTGGCCGTGGACCAACCACGTTGTGACCGTCGTGCGGAAGTCGTTGGCCCGTACGGCGGCCAACCACGGCCACAATGAAGTAACCGGCAACCATGACGTCGGCCCGATGCCGACTGCCGACTACGCAAACAGATTGGCCACGTGCAACAACCGAGCCCGGCCCGACCCAGAAGGCCGAAATCGGGCCTTCGTCTCTTTACCTGACCATGGGCGGCCGCCCGATTTCCTGCCGAGCTCATTTTTTGCTTGGTTTTTATCCTGTTTTCACAGGTTAGTAATCATGGCAAAAGTTTTAGAAGTAATGATAGGTTCATCATTGTTCTGCCGTGCCCCGCAGTGTGTGCTGATTTAGCGCTGGAGTGCATTTCATTGTTGTTGATGCTTGCCGGGGATGTTGAGCAGAACCCTGTGCCTGAAACTGTTGAGCAAAGGTTCAGTGAACTCATGAAAGGGCAGAAAACACTAATCGAAGATATCAGGCAAGTTAAAGAAAATCAGAGTTCTCTTTACAAACAACCGGAAAAAAGTCAATGAAAAGATGCAAGAAATCGAGAACACTTTAACGAATATGCACAAAAATGCATAACAGTTGTAGACATTGGTACAGGAAATGGGAGCTGCTATCCATTCACAACAAAAGAAAATAACCGAGTTGGAAGAGTGGAGCCGTCGAAATAATCTTCTCGTATTCGGAATACCGGAAACTGTTAGCGAAACAACTGATGATCTCCACAAGAAGGTGCTGCAGGATGTCTCATGAACGCCTCGGTGTCAAAGTTAACACAGTGGAGCGGATACATAGACTTGGACAGAAGCGCGTGGGCAAGGTGCGTCCCGTGATCATTAGGTTTTTTTGACTACACCGAAAAGATGAATTTATTTGGGAACTGCAAGAAACTAAAGGGCAGCGACTATTCGTTATCAAATGACTATTCCCAGGCGACTTTGCAAATCCCAAGCGGGATTTGGAGCCGGTACGCTGGCTGACATGAAGCTAATACGACTGTTGGTTATGCAGGCCCTTATTGCAATCGGATCAGCGATCCTGCTTGGCGTGGATGACGAGCGCGCACTGCTCCCACTATCGCCGAAACCGTCTTCATCAAGTGAAATCGGATGGGCCACGGCGACAACCAAGTTCAACAGCGGATTGCCAGTTATCACCGGCTTACATCACCGTTTGGATGAGGCGCTCGTCGACGACGAACTACCAGTCTCTGCTGAGCATCGAGGACCACATTACAATCAACCGACCCTACTTAAACGCGCAGCCCTTTTGCTTCGTGGGATTTGGAGCCGGTACGCTGGCTGACATGAAGCTAATACCACTGTTGGTTATGCAGGCCCTTATTGCAATCGGATCAGCGATCCTGCTTGGCGTGGATGACGAGCGGGCACTGCTCCCACTATCGCCTAAACCGTCTTCATCAAGTGAAATCGGATGGGCCACGGCGACAACCAAGTTCAACAGCGGATTGCCAGTTATCACCGGCTTACATCACCGTTTGGATGAGGCGCTCGTCGACGACGAACTACCAGTCTCTGCTGAGCATCGAGGACCACATGACAATCAACCGATCCTACTTAAACGCGCAGCCCTTTTGCTTCGTGGGATTTGGAGCCGGTACGCTGGCTGACATGCAGCTAACACCACTGTTGGTTATGCAGGTCCTTATTGCAATCGGATCAGCGATCCTGCTTGGCGTGGATGACGAGCGGGCACTGCTCCCACTATCGCCGAAACCGTCTTCATCAAGTGAAATCGGATGGGCCACGGCGACAACCAAGTTCAACAGCGGATTGCCAGTTATCACCGGCTTACATCACCGTTTAGATGAGGCGCTCGTCGACGACGAACTACCAGTCTCTGCTGAGCATCGAGGACCACATGACAATCAACCGACCCTACTTAAACGCGCAGCCCTTTTGCTTCGTGGGATTTGGAGCCGGTACGCTGGCTGACATGCAGCTAACACCACTGTTGGTTATGCAGGTCCTTATTGCAATCGGATCAGCGATCCTGCTTGGCGTGGATGACGAGCGGGCACTGCTCCCACTATCGCCGAAACCGTCTTCATCAAGTGAAATCGGATGGGCCACGGCGACAACCAAGTTCAACAGCGGATTGCCAGTTATCACCGGCTTACATCACCGTTTGGATGAGGCGCTCGTCGACGACGAACTACCAGTCTCTGCTGAGCATCGAAGACCACATGACAATCAACCGACCCTACTTAAACGCGCAGCCCTTTTGCTTCGTGGGATTTGGAGCCGGTACGCTGGCTGACATGCAGCTAACACCACTGTTGGTTATGCAGGTCCTTATTACAATCGGATCAGCGATCCTGCTTGGCGTGAATGACGAGCGGGCACTGCTCCCACTATCGCCGAAACCGTCTTCATCAAGTGAAATCGGATGGGCCACGGCGACAACCAAGTTCAACAGCGGATTGCCAGTTATCACCGGCTTACATCATCGTTTGGATGAGGCGCTCGTCGACGACGAACTACCAGTCTCTGCTGAGCATCGAGGACCACATGACAATCAACCGACCCTACTTAAACGCGCAGCCCTTTTGCTTCGTGGGATTTGGAGCCGGTACGCTGGCTGACATGCAGCTAACACCACTGTTGGTTATGCAGGTCCTTATTGCAATCGGATCAGCGATCCTGCTTGGCGTGGATGACGAGCGGGCACTGCTCCCACTATCGCCTAAACCGTCTTCATCAAGTGAAATCGGATGGGCCACGGCGACAACCAAGTTCAACAGCGGATTGCCAGTTATCACCGGCTTACATCACCGTTTCGATGAGGCGCTCGTCGACGACGAACTACCAGTCTCTGCTGAGCATCGAGGACCACATGACAATCAACCGACCCTACTTAAACGCGCAGCCCTTTGGCTTGGTGGGATTTGGAGCCGGTACGCTGGCTGACATGCAGCTAACACCACTGTTGGTTATGCAGGTCCTTATTGCAATCGGATCAGCGATCCTGCTTGGCGTGGATGACGAGCGGGCACTGCTCCCACTATCGCCGAAACCGTCTTCATCAAGTGAAATCGGATGGGCCACGGCGACAACCAAGTTCAACAGCGGATTGCCAGTTATCACCGGCTTACATCACCGTTTGGATGAGGCGCTCGTCGACGACGAACTACCAGTCTCTGCTGAGCATCGAGGACCACATGACAATCAACCGACCCTACTTAAACGCGCAGCCCTTTTGCTTCGTGGGATTTGGAGCCGGTACGCTGGCTGACATGCAGCTAACACCACTGTTGGTTATGCAGGTCCTTATTACAATCGGATCAGCGATCCTGCTTGGCGTGAATGACGAGCGGGCACTGCTCCCACTATCGCCGAAACCGTCTTCATCAAGTGAAATCGGATGGGCCACGGCGACAACCAAGTTCAACAGCGGATTGCCAGTTATCACCGGCTTACATCATCGTTTGGATGAGGCGCTCGTCGACGACGAACTACCAGTCTCTGCTGAGCATCGAGGACCACATGACAATCAACCGACCCTACTTAAACGCGCAGCCCTTTTGCTTCGTGGGATTTGGAGCCGGTACGCTGGCTGACATGCAGCTAACACCACTGTTGGTTATGCAGGTCCTTATTGCAATCGGATCAGCGATCCTGCTTGGCGTGGATGACGAGCGGGCACTGCTCCCACTATCGCCTAAACCGTCTTCATCAAGTGAAATCGGATGGGCCACGGCGACAACCAAGTTCAACAGCGGATTGCCAGTTATCACCGGCTTACATCACCGTTTCGATGAGGCGCTCGTCGACGACGAACTACCAGTCTCTGCTGAGCATCGAGGACCACATGACAATCAACCGACCCTACTTAAACGCGCAGCCCTTTGGCTTGGTGGGATTGGGAGCCGGTACGCTGGCTGACATGCAGCTAACACCACTGTTGGTTATGCAGGCCCTTATTGCAATCGGATCAGCGATCCTGCTTGGCGTGGATGACGAGCGGGCACTGCTCCCACTATCGCCTAAACCGTCTTCATCAAGTGAAATCGGATGGGCCACGGCGACAACCAAGTTCAACAGCGGATTGCCAGTTATCACCGGCTTACATCACCGTTTCGATGAGGCGCTCGTCGACGACGAACTACCAGTCTCTGCTGAGCATCGAGGACCACATGACAATCAACCGACCCTACTTAAACGCGCAGCCCTTTGGCTTGGTGGGATTTGGAGCCGGTACGCTGGCTGACATGCAGCTAACACCACTGTTGGTTATGCAGGTCCTTATTGCAATCGGATCAGCGATCCTGCTTGGCGTGGATGACGAGCGGGCACTGCTCCCACTATCGCCGAAACCGTCTTCATCAAGTGAAATCGGATGGGCCACGGCGACAACCAAGTTCAACAGCGGATTGCCAGTTATCACCGGCTTACATCACCGTTTGGATGAGGCGCTCGTCGACGACGAACTACCAGTCTCTGCTGAGCATCGAGGACCACATGACAATCAACCGACCCTACTTAAACGCGCAGCCCTTTTGCTTCGTGGGATTTGGAGCCGGTACGCTGGCTGACATGCAGCTAACACCACTGTTGGTTATGCAGGTCCTTATTACAATCGGATCAGCGATCCTGCTTGGCGTGAATGACGAGCGGGCACTGCTCCCACTATCGCCGAAACCGTCTTCATCAAGTGAAATCGGATGGGCCACGGCGACAACCAAGTTCAACAGCGGATTGCCAGTTATCACCGGCTTACATCATCGTTTGGATGAGGCGCTCGTCGACGACGAACTACCAGTCTCTGCTGAGCATCGAAGACCACATGACAATCAACCGACCCTACTTAAACGCGCAGCCCTTTTGCTTCGTGGGATTTGGAGCCGGTACGCTGGCTGACATGCAGCTAACACCACTGTTGGTTATGCAGGTCCTTATTGCAATCGGATCAGCGATCCTGCTTGGCGTGGATGACGAGCGGGCACTGCTCCCACTATCGCCTAAACCGTCTTCATCAAGTGAAATCGGATGGGCCACGGCGACAACCAAGTTCAACAGCGGATTGCCAGTTATCACCGGCTTACATCACCGTTTCGATGAGGCGCTCGTCGACGACGAACTACCAGTCTCTGCTGAGCATCGAGGACCACATGACAATCAACCGACCCTACTTAAACGCGCAGCCCTTTGGCTTGGTGGGATTTGGAGCCGGTACGCTGGCTGACATGCAGCTAACACCACTGTTGGTTATGCAGGTTAGTACTTACTATCCAATGCAACTACATGGTCCGCTATGTGCGTTGCCGGCTCCTCCCATGATAAGTGCTACTGCGCACCGTCGCAGACGAATGTGCGCGCGATTGTCTTGTCGAAATTTCCGCCTCTTTGTGAATCGAGTGTTGTAATTTATTATTCTTTTGTTTCTATCGGACGATGTCGAGCTTAATCCTGGACCTCTCACCGATGCGACAATGGAGGTACTCAAAAGTTTACAGACTGGTCAGGTAGCTATCATGAGCAAGCTAGATACCATCGACACCAGGTTAGCCAAGCACGAGGCTATGCTGGCGGAAGTAAACAGTAGGCTTGGTGTAACTGAAGAGCGGGTTGAAACGGTAAATAAATTAGTGTCGGATCAAGAAAATGCGATAAGATCGCTTGAACAAGTATCTGCCGTGCGAAACAAAAACGTCGATCTTGAAAATAGAAGTCACAGGCTTAATCTTGTCTTCTATGAAATAGATGACGGAAACTATTCTGAGACGTAGATCCAGTCAGAAAACTTGGTTAAAAGTATTTGCAAAGCTAACCTGGGAATCGAACTGAATTCGATACAAAGGGCACACCGTGTGGATCCTTACAGCGATAGGTTCAAAAGGCCAGTCTTGGTAAATTTTTCTTCATATAAGGAAAAACAGGACGTCCTGTCAAATGCTCATAAGTTGAAGGGGTCACCCTACAGTGTGGATCAGGATTATTCATCCGAGACCCGACAAATACGCAAAAGTTAAAAAGGCGGACAGCAATAACAAGTTAAAGCTAAACTTCGACTAACTCGTTATTACCGAAAAAACCTTTATGTGGGACAGAGAAAAAAAATTGTTCCTTTCAGGAAACAGTGATGCAATAGAAGGGAAATGAAACAAGTATGCCGTGACATCGTTGCTGTTGTAGCAAACTGTAGGAGTACAATAAGCAAAGTCGATGAATTCGCTGGTCTGATAGAGTCCGTTAAGGCTGACATCGTTTTTGGCACAGAATCGTGGCTGAACCCGTCTATCGCGGATAGTGAAGTATTCCCTAAAGAATTCATTGCTTATCGTAAGGACAAGCCCCGCCTCGGTGGAGGGGTGTTTTTGCTAATTCATTCTTCTCTTAAGTCACTTATGCTAGATCTTGATACCAACGATGTTGAATCAATTTGGTGCTCAGTCACCCTACCTAATAGCTCCTCGTACGCTGTTGGATCATTCTACTGATCGCCGAATTCAAATTTAAAACCGTTACAATCTTTGTATGATCTTGTTTCGGAGGCATCCCGGCAGCCTATTTTGCTTGCGGGTGATTTTAACTTACCTGACTTGGAATGGCCAGAAGGTGATTGTGTATGCAAATTTGACAGCCGTATTAACTTAGAAATGAAAAACATTGCAAACACCTTCGGACTATTACAGTATGTCAATGCTCCAACTCGGAATAGTAACATTCTGGACTTTTTGTTCTGCAGCTCACCTACGCTTATTAGCTCGGTTCATATAATACCAGGAATAAGCGATCACCACGCTGTCATTGCAAGCATTAAAACTGATATTAACCGACTAACATCACCCACATCAAGGAGAGTTTTTTTCCTCGAAAAAGGTGATTATTCTAGTATCTCTCAGGAGCTCCTAGATCACTTGCCGGTTTTTGAACCGGTCTTGCGGAGGATTACGACATCCATGATTTATGGCGGGTATTTAAAGATAAACTGCTTGAGCTTACGGACAAGTATGTTCCAAGCATAGATTCTACCAGACTCAAAAATCGTAAGAAACCCTGGCTGAATTCGCATATTCTCAGAATAAAAAAAAGAAAGAGCATTTAATATATACAAAAAATGGTTTTAAATTTGAAACAATGAAACAAAGTATGAATCACATTAATAAGTTATCGGAAGTAACACAGGAGTATAAGTTTGCTATAAAAAATACGAAGGAAGAGTACTTTAAGACACTCAACGACAGAATGAAATGTAATCCTAAACATTTTTGGAGGTTTTTAAAAGGTTGCGGATCATATTTTGTTGGAATAAATGAAATTGTTTGTAATCAACAAATAATACAGACTATACCGAAAAGGCAACGTGTTTGAATACATATTTTCAATCTGTCTTATTACCTAAACGCAACCATAGCCCTACACCACATGCAAGCACACTTCCTTTAATGGAACAAGTTGAATTAAGCGTTAGAGGCATCGAGGCACTCCTAAAGGTCATAGATGAAACCAAAGCAAACGGTCCAGATGGTACACGTATACTAAAGCGGTGTGCTACACCTATCTCGATGTACCTTTGTCTAATCTATGTGAAATCGCTATCCACAGGGCTCTTACCTAATGATTGGAAAACCGCTCAAGTTGTACCTATTCATAAAGTGGGTTCTAAAAGAGATGTCGCGAATTACAGGCCTATCTCACTAACATCCATCTCGTGCAAAATCATTGAGCATATTTTATATACCGAGATAATGCGTCATATAACAACTAATAATATACTAATCAAAGAACAACACGGGTTTCGGAAAGGTCTGTCTTGCACAACTCAATTAGTTGAGTTTTACCATGAATTGGCATTCGATGTTGACGATGGAGGCCAAATAGATTGTGTCTTTTTAGACTTTCGCAAGGCATTCGACACAGTGTCACATCCACTTCTTACTAAACTTAAAATGTTAAATATTAACCAAGTGTGCTCGCATGGATTGAAAATTATCTTTCTCAGCGTCGACAATGTGTTGTTTGCAACGGCAAAAGCTCGGCATACGCTGATGTGACGTCAGGAGTCCCACAGGGCTCAGTCTTAAGGCCACTTTTGTTTTTACTTTATATGAAGGATATTTCTGTTGGTATCTCTTCATGTATACGGTTGTTTGCCGACGATTGTGTTGTTTATAGGAAAATTAGGAGTGAACAAGATGCTGCCATGTTACAATTAGACTTAGAATGTATTAATACTTGGTGTTCCACGTGGAAGATGAATTTGAACTTAAAAAAGTGTGTTCATGTATGTTTTACAAGAAAGAAGAAACGGATTGTAAGTCTTTACCAGTCAAATAATACCCTGATAAAAAACGAGCCTATATACAAGTATCTAGGTGTGACGTTATCATCCGACTGCTCATGGTCTGCTCATGTGGTCTGCTCATTGGTCTGTGGTCTGCTCATGGTCTGCTCATTGTAAAAGCTGGTAGGGCACTCAATTTTATTCAGAGGAACTTGAAATGTTCACAGCCGAACCTAAAGAAAACTGATTACTTAACATGTGTGAGACCGATTTTAGAATACGCCTGCGCCGTCTGGGACCTCGCGCAAAAAAAAAAAAAACTTGATCGATAAACTGGAAATAATTCAAAACCGAGCTGGTAGGTTCGTCCTGGAGCGATATGGACGGAGAGAAAGTTGTACTCAAATGAATACACGAATTGAATTGGGAACTGCTTTCGTCTCGGCGGAAAAAGTTGAGACTGAAGTTTTTACACCTCATATTTAATAATAAGACTGTAATTAGCAGTGAAAGCTACTTGAAACAACCACATTATATTAATAGGCGTAATGACCATTCTCTTAAAATCCGCGAGTACCGTGCCAGGACGAACTTGCTTGCGGATTCCTTTTTTGTCAAAACTATTGTGGAGTGGAATCAGCTGTGTGAAGAGCAAATGTGCTGTACGAATGAAGATTTGTTTTTTTTCCCCTGTAACCTCCCTGCTATAACGACTTCAGGCGATTCTTGAATAAAGAATGAAGAAAGAAAAAAAAAAGCGTAAGACACTGTGGGATAGTGCAAAGAAAGAAAAGGACAGAGGCGCAAACGTTCAGCTCGAACATGATAGGATCTTCATTGACAACGTCTGGGATGACGAAAATCACTGCCGCGCCAAAGCACAGTGCGCGCTCGCAACTGATAGTAAAACAACGTGACAGTGTAGGCCGGAAGAACGGAGTTTTACAATAATAAACGCCAATGCACGCAGTCTCTCGAATAAAACTGCTGAACTTGAACACATCATTATGCTTTATCAGCCAGATGTCCTCGCAGTTACAGAGACATGATTGCGTCCTGAAGTTGCTGACTGGGAGATATTAGCCTACGTATAAAATGATTCGAAAGGATCGTGATTCACGAGGTGTCGCACTTAATTTTAAAGAAGAAATCGAATTTGTTGCATTGAAAGAATGTGGAACAATGACAGGAAGCGCCTTGTCCTGTCTTTGTTCCTTCTTAGTGTGCTGTCACTGTTGGCGCTTCATCTTTAGAAAAAATAATATCCTCACACAGAGCAGGGCGATTCTTCCTGTGTCATAGCAGCGGTTTATAGGCCTCCCAACGCCCATCTCATACTTCTTCAGTCACTTCAAGACTATCTTTCAACTTATGCCTCTGCCAATGCAAGAGTGCAGGTGATTTAAATTTGCCGAATGTCCTTTGGGAGAACACCGTGAGGCTATGCTGGACATCACTTTTAATAATCATCTTACACAAATCGTTAAACATGCAACAAGTATTGGAACAACTACGGAATCAATATTGGACTTGGTTTTTATAAGCAGTAAAATAACTCAGTATGACGTGTCCGTTAAGGAAGGGCTTTCTGATCATAAGCTTGTCTTAGTTTCCTTAAAACAGCTCAGACCACCAAAACATGAAAAAAGGCAAACTATTTGTGTTAGAGATTTTTCAAAAGCTGACGATGTAAGCATGTTAGACTATTTGGAAACGTCCTTAGACTCATTTGATGTGGCGGATGACGTCAATACATTGTGGGCTAAGTTTAAACACATCGTCAACTATTGCCTACAAAAGTTTGTTCCTCAAAAAAAAAAATAGCCAGAAAGCATAATCCCTGGATAACTCGTGAGACAACGCAAGAGAGAAAAGAATCCCAATGAAAACCTTTCTTTGATGCTTAGTTGGTGGCAGCGAAAGAAGCATACTTTTCAGAAAAGCTCACGAGATTTATGAGAACTTCCCCACAGCGTTTTTGGCGTCAACCTTATATGAAAAAATGAGGTTAATGGAAACGGATGGTTGTTTTTTACTGACCAATCAGAAATGCAAACTGTAATGCTTATTTTCATTCTGTGTTCAGTCTTCCTACTTCGCCTCCGAATACCAGTACAGGATGTTGCGCATTGCCATTTTACATGCCAAGTGTTGTTTTGTCTGAACAAGGTATATTTTCCGTCCTACTTAATTTAGACATGAAAAATTCGCCTGTCCCTGATTCTATTCCTTATGAGTTTCTGAGGCGATACGCAGAATAGGTAGCTAAATATTTACTTGTCATATTTAAAGTATATCTTTAGAGCAACATGGCTTTCTAAACGATTCGCTACAGGCTAGAATAGTAACAGTACACAAATCTGGAAGCAAGCACATTCTTGATAATTATAGACCTATTTCTATCACTTGCACCTGTTGCAAATACCTGAGCACGTCTTGGCAAAATGCTTATCCGAACGCCTTG